>NW_026926085.1:0-27104 GCF_032062105.1 Saccostrea cuccullata | reverse complement strand
GGGTTTAAAATTTTTGGCTGAAATTGGTTCTGAGTTGGGAGATTTCTGAATTTGATAAGTAAGATCTGAAATTTTGTTGATAATCAAATATGGTCCTACCCAAACCCCAAACCCCTAGTTTTTCATTTGCACTAGAGGATACCATCTCCAAACCCATTTTCCCTAACTAATTTCCCTAAATTTTGCATTTTTGTTATGGTAGTTTTCTGTCTTTTGGCTGATAGTTTTAAATTTTCATTGGTTTTTTGGAACATTTAGAAGAGAATACTTGAACCATTTAACATATTTGATTTGGCATTCTTCATGTGGAGCATAAGCATTGGGTGGTTTTCTCACCATTAAATCAAGAGGCAATTTATTTCCCTGCCCAACGTCAAAAGATTTGGGGGAAATTAACTTTTGTGTTCCGTAGAACGATAAGCCATGAGCAAAAATGGGAGTAAATCATCCCAGCCGTAAAAATTTTTAAAGATACAAAAATACTATGCATTTGTCGAAGCGTTCTTTTAAAATCTTTCTACGAGACCATCTGACGGGGGATGATAAGGGGTTGTTCTTTTTTTTTCAATACCTAAAAGATAACAAACATGTTTGAAAAGATGTGATTCAAATTCCCTCCCCTGGTCTGTATGAATCTGGTCTGGACATCCAAAACGACATATGAATTCTATTACTTATTTGTCAGCTACTGTAAGTGCTGTATGGTCACGAATTGGAAATACATCTTTCCATTTTGTGTAGTAATTCCCTAAAACCATAATATATAAATTCCCATTTACAGTTTCTGGTAAGGGCTCTACTATATCTCTGGCTATACATTGAAAGGGGGGGCCCCCATTTAATTGTTGAAGGAGGGAATTCCCAACCCCATTACCTAGCTTACAACGAGCACAAAGGTCAAAAGACTCGCACCATCTTTTAAGAAATATCCATTATCCATTATAGGCCAATAAAACCTGCTTTTTATTAAAGAACAGTTCTTTCAATGCCAAAATGGCCGCAATATTCTTAAAATAAATTTTAAAAAAGTCTTTTTTGAAATTTTGGGTTTGGGCCACCAATCCTGTCTGTAATATTTGCGATATTAAATTTCATTTTGGAATTCTAATATGTCCCACTGGGAAAACAAAATTTTTGTTTCTCTTGAAAACCCTGACAATCTTGATTTTCTTCGTTTGTTTTGATTTTATAATTTGAATTCAATAAATGGACCAATGATGGAATATTTTTTTGCATTTCTTTAATTTCATTGTTTGAAAACTCTCTAGTCAATTAGATTCTTCCCTGATCATGAAGATTTTCATTGAAGGTCATTGGGAAAAAGCTAAAAGGGCTACTAGATTGCTTACAGTCCAAATTTTTAGCATTGCCTAACTGATCTACTGATAATTAATATTTCAAAATCTAAGTCAATTGCATTATAAAGATTACACAATTTAATTTGGATTCTTGGAATTTTCTTCACTCGGAAGGTATTAAAATAAAAGATTTAAATAAAAATTACAAAAAATAAAAAAAGTATTATTTAAAGAAAGGGTGTTCTCCGTGTTAAGAATTGTATGAAAAGCAATGTCTGTAATAGATCTTCAATATGAAAAAAGATTGATTTGATGTTTAAATCAAGACAAATTATAAGATATTGTACATGTAAAAATAAATAACTTAGCTACGCCTCTACACAAACTGCACTTTTTTTATTTGCAATTTTTAATATTTAAGTTATTTAATTTTTATATAAGTTGTCATAATATTCATTTTTAATTAAAATTAATTAATCAAATCTTTTAAATTTTTAATATAAGTCGTTATATACTCATTTACTTCATGTAAAAATATTGTTATGATTAATTAATTCAAATAATTGTTACTGATTAATTTTAATTGAATTGATTATATTACAATAAATAAATTTAAAAGTAATTCATTGTTCTCTATGATCAACCACTGCTTAATTTACCGCCAAACAATGCGTGACTAAATAGTGTACAGCGTCCGTTTCTCTATATACATAGCAACCGGAATTCTGGGATTTTTTTAATCATCCCTGTTTGTTTACTTTTTCCCCCTTAGGGTCCTTTCCGGTGATTCTAAACAGTTCCTAATCAGTTCTTTGGTAAGAAATTCCTAATCGATATTTTAAGTATATAGAGAAGATGGGTAATAGTAAAAAAAAGCCATGTAAATTTTATTTACATCATTTTTTGGGATTAACTTTTCAACCCCCAAGGTCATCACGTTTTTAACATGCGCAGTAATTTGTGTTGATTTTTGAGCCGAAAGCGAGGCTACTGTGTCGCCCGATTTACTCCGATGATATTAAACAGAAAACATACATAAACATCCGCCACAAATAGTTCATGTCTTTTTCTCCTAATCAATCTAATTTTAAATTTGAAATGTAAGTAAATGTTATTATAAAGTAATCTTATTTTGAATATTAGATTTCGTTAAAATAAATATTTTATAAAGAACCTCAAAATTTTCGAAAAACTCATTTTCAGTGTACCATCATACACTGAAAGAATAGAACGAAAACCTACATCCTGACGGCAAGCAGTGAATCGTTTTCTCGACGCCCGGCGGTCCGGGTTTTTTAGCAATATCTTTTTTACCAGTGCAGGAATTTATTCAAACTTTTCCTAACATTTCTTTGGTTTAAATTCATTCATTAATGCATTTAAACTTTGGAAATATGCCTATTTATTAGTAAATCAGCAGTATCACCTTCCAAAAGCATTGCATCTATATTGTGATAAATGTTACTAGTAAAACCAAAAACGGACATCCATTTTTTGTAAAATCACGATTAAAAGCAACAAAATTAAGTATATTTTTTAATAAAAGGGAAAAACCCTTTAATTACATATCAGATAATTTGTACGCACACAAACTCTCGCATATCCCTTTTTTATGTTTGGTCATTAAATATTTGTTTTTACTTATTATTGCTTTTTTCTTCAAATATTAATAAAGATTAGGTTCTACGTAACCCAAGTATAATGTTCGTGTAACTGAAATACATTTATATTTACATAGAAGTTTTATATAAAACACCTATTAGCTCTTAAAAGGATGCTGTGTTAAAATCCACATTATATCAATATTGATATTATTCCTGCAAACTGAAATTGTCATAACACATGGGTAAAAGGCCGGGGAAAAAATATGTTACATTAAAGTTTTGCAATTTAAAAAATTAAAACTATCTATAACAATCTGGTTATAAAATTTAAATTCATTTTTTTAAACAAAATTTTTTTTATTTTTAATTGAAAATTTTGCACAAGTGCCTTTGCTTAACTTTTCATTTAAGAGAAATAATTTTGAGTAATTCTGCCTTATTTTTCATTATTTGTCTCTCTTTTTTTTAAATTTTTTTTATTAAGATTTTAACATCAAAAACTCAATTACACCTTTATTTGTTACCAATCCATGTGTCAATTAGAATCAAATTATTCTGACATCTGGTGTACAAATAGATGAACTATTTTTAGCTTCGGCTCTTTAGAAATTACTCTTTTTAGGCAATTAGTATGACACGTTAAAATTCCTCGAAGATAAACTTATTTATCTTGTTTCGGAAAAATTAATGTTCTTTGTTATAAAAAATCTACGCATAAATACGTGTAATTAAATATATCACCTTCGGACTCTTTAGAAATGGTGTCATACATCAAAGGGAACCCGAATAGGTAAATAATTTTTGTAGCTATCCTGATTGGTCAAAACATTAAGTCCGTAATTTTGCTGGACAGAAAGTGATTTTGCGAATTCCTTTTTCCTGTTTTAAAAAACATCATCTTTTAATTTTATTTACGGACTTTTGATTTGTTCCAATCAGATCCCCTGTGAAAACGGTAGCCCAGTAGCCACAGAGCTATCCCCGAAGTTTCGCCAAAGGTGTAAAATCCAGTGTGAAAAATATATAACAAATTTGAAGTCATTTGAGCAGTTATAATTCTATAAATGATCATTCAACCGCCTCTAATATGAACATGTTATGCAATGGGGAAAAAAGGAATTATGTGTATAGGATGAAAAAATAATGGAAGGTGCACAACGGCAATATGTAATAAAGATTCTATGAAAATTTTTTTCAGTGGTGTAAGAGGAGTTCCAAAGATGGGTTTCCTAAAACGTAACAAACAGATGGACAGAATTCCCCATTAATAAATACCCTCCCGCTTTTCAAGCAGGGGGGTAAAAAAGGACTAATGTAGGCAGGAAAGCATTATGGGCCATCCCTTTTTTTTTCTATTCAATGTATCCGAATGTATTTCTCAAGATTGTTGCAACACAAAATATTTGAAACAGTTGTCTGTATTTGAAATGATAATATTGTTTATCACTTAACCTCCCGATCAAGGATTTTTTTTACACCCTGTTCAACTCCCATGAGTGCATTCAGTACTTTGATTTATTTTGGCAAACACTTTTAGGGTAATTGTTTACGGATAATGTACATACACCGCTTATGTATTTAGCCAAAACTTGCAGTTTCCATACAATATTAAACTACATTTAGTTACTACACATATTACGGCAATAAAATTTTAACTCTCACTACAATATATTAGGCAAGTTTACTTACAATATACTTGCAAAGTTTCACTAAAAAATATTAGGCAAATGTATTTACTATACTATAATAATGTTGTCAACAAAATACTAGTTTTAATTGTTATTTACATAATTTACAACATATAAAGTTGTCAACAAAATACTAGCTATAATTCTTATTCACATAATTTACAACATAAAATAGCCATATGGCGAATGTGTAACCAAATAACATATGTTAATAATGGATCATTTTATCTAATAGTATTCATAGTATTAAACTACATTTTATACAGTAATTACTCAAATAAGAGGATATGCACAGTTACAACAACATTATGTTTATAAAAATTACCAGTTCGCAATTTTAAACTATTAGGCCAACATCCATGCGCAATATAAATTAAATTAATATTTATATACTATTACCCATCAACAATAATTTATATATTTAATTATGCATGTGTACATGTGTATATATTTAATTATACATGAATAGTATAATTATCGTATATTATAGTGTATCTTAATTAAGATCATAGTTGTAGTCTGCTACGTTCTGTTAGATTATTATAGCTATTTGCATTAATCAGTGCAACCATATATTAGTGCATAAATAGTTAACTACATTTATCAGTACAACCATCCTTATTTGATTTCTACAAATAACGCATAAGAAAATGGGAACCATGTCGTGCTACGGCAGATAGGGTTAGGGTAGCACCTGATGACGGCCTCAAAATTCTTCTTTGGGTTTAAAATTTTTACATCCCCCCGGGGTTTCCAACATCTCACTCGCGGTCCAACATCGATTTTTTTTTATGCTGCTCAGCAAAATATTAAAAATATTAGACTTGTGTCTGTATAGATTTGTAGAGGAAAAATTTTTTTAAAAGGCATATCAAAAATTATTATTTTTTTGATATTTTTGTGTACCTATAAATCTATCTAAGAAATTTTTCCCATATAAACATATGAGAAGTTCCCCCAGTGGGCGGACCTTTTGTAAGTTTTTGATATAAATATATAGAGATAGTTCTTCGAGTGGTTGGAGACTGCTGTAAGCTGCCACAAACTCGGAAATTTTAGAAAAAAATCATGGAACCCATAGCCACAAATACGCCAAGCGTAAAGAAAGTATCTCCCATGATAAGATCGGGGGGTTTCCGTTTTGGGTTTTGGGAGCCAAGCTCCATTGCGGACTGAGCCTCCCCAAGGGGGAAAACGAAGTTTCCTCGTCCTTAAAGGAACTACAGCAGGAAACCACCAGTTCCTTTGCCAACTCTGTAATCACATTTCTTAACTCAATCCAAAAAAAGGGGGCAGAAAACAACAAGCTTAGGGGAAACTTCCTTAGACAAAGGAAAGAAAAATTGGATGGAAAACCCTTTTGGGCAGAAAAATCTAAATTAGACGAGGCTATAAAGGGCCATTACAAAAAAACACACTTTTGAATTACATGACCACAGAGCCAAACTTAGACTTTCCCAAAGCCACCCTTCAACCCTAGCCACCCAGCCAACAAACCGGCCAATAACAAATCCCACGACCGACCAAGGGAAGGAGCCACTACCAATACCGTGGTCACCGCTATATGCAGCGAAAAAGGCCAATTCACAACCTAATTACCTGGGGCTAGCTCTACACAACGAGCATATTATACTTTTTTTTCGCCACCTCCATACGATGTACATAGTTGTGGACTTTTCTTCACAACCATGCCTGTGGAGTACATTACTGTTCAGCAGACTTGCATTTATGTCTCTGTTTTTTTTTCACAATTAAATTTATTTATGTTATCACCAATGCCAAGTCTAGTATCTTATTTATCAGTTCATGTTTGGTCTGAAATCGTATTTACTTGTGTCAATTTTGATAATCTTTTTAAAATTAATCCTCTTTTTATCATCATATGATATTAAGACGGATATTATTGCCGCCTCTTTTTTATTTCACTACGTATATCAGACGGATTATACATCTTCAAGAAATAATTACAACAAAACCACTGCACAAAAAAGCCATCTATTGGCCATGCCCGTAAACAAACAAAGCCCCCACCAACTGACCATAACCAATCACCAAAATGTGACTATCAGTTTCCTACAGCCACACCCTGCCGTCCTATAATCTATCAACACATTGATAATTAGACGGACTTGCAATTTTATCAAAAATACTAATGGTTTTATAGCCCTCGCTCAACACAAATATCTACCACCTGCTGCCCCTTTATATAATGGCTGACGATTAAATAGACGGAGGAAACAAAGCAAAAGTGCTAAACGCACCTGAAATTTATCTACGGGGAGTTAAAGCTCATTGCAAAAAAACAATGATAACAGGGGAAAGTTTTTCTTTTTCAAGATACAACTTACCGAACTAATTTTCCTTACTGGTAAAGGCTTGAAATTCATTCCAACGCCTAAAAGCAACAATGCTAAAAACATCTTTTCAATACTTTAGGAATTTGTAAAAAATCAGATGCAAATTCCATTTTGATACCGGAGACAAAACTACAATTCATCCCTTTAAAACGAAATCTGGCTACAAACCGATTTACATGCAGCGAACTCGAGGAAATATAGAAAAGGCCCACGGGCCTTATAGGTCACCTGAGCATTATACAACAACTTTCCAGTTATTGAATTTGATTCATGTTTTAAGCCCGATGCTATAGGGTATTCACAATTTTGAAAGAGCACCAGTGATCATCATAACAATAAACTTAACAGTTGCTTAGCTTGGTTACTGAATACCCATACGCAGGGTAGGGGAACAAAAATGCACTCCAACTAATCAGTAATATTCATCAATAATCAGTAGTCCCAGCCCAACACTCTGACATAAACCCCTGACCCAGGTTTACAAATTTTTAAAAAGGACCCTTAAATTTGCCTATCAAAAAGTAAATAAATGTTTTATAAATACAAAGGACCAGATTTCAAACAAATAATTCATTTTCAGTATAAGTTAAACCCCCCCCACCCTGGGGCCTTGAAATTCACAATTCTGCAAAATAGGGCCCTTGCTCATCAAACTATATAGGTAGTTCATCTGCTTCATCCCAAAAGGCAAAAAAGAAAAATTTTTTAAGATTTAATGTATTTTCACTATATAATCAATAGAACCCCACCCTAATACCAGAACCCCAGACCCTGGGGCAATGAAATTATAATTTTAGAAGAGGCGCATTCTTGCTCTGTTGCTCATCATAACTATGCACTTATTTAGTTTATTTAATACCTAGGGGCAGAGAAGAAGATTTTTAAAGAAATCATGTATTTTCACTTTATAATCAATAAAGCCCCCTCCCCCCCCCCCCACCAGAACCATTGACGCTGGGGCCATAAAATTCACAATTTTTGTAGAGGCACTCTTGTCATCATAACTATGCACTTAGTTTTTATTTTAAAACCTAGAAGCAGAGAAGAAGATTTTCAAAGAATTCATGTATTTTCACCATATATAATAGGCCCCCCCCCCCCAAAACCAGAATCCTTGACCCTGGGGCCATAAAATTCACAATTTTGGTTATGGCACTCTTGCCTCATCACTATGCACTTAGTTAATTTATTTAATACCTAGGAGCAGAGAAGAAGATTTTTAAAGAATTCATGTATTTTCACTATATAATCAATAGAGCCCCCCCCCCCAAAACCAGAACCCTTGACCCTGGGGCCATTAAATTACAATTTTGGGTGAGGACTCTTTCTCATCATCACTATGCACTTAGTTAGTTTATTTAATACCTAGGAGCAGAGAAGAAGATTTTTAAAAATTCATGTAATTTCACTATATAATCAATAGAGCCCCCCCCCCAACACCAGAACCCTTGACCCTAGGGCCATTAAATTACAATTTTGGGTGAGGCACTCTTGCTCATCATCACTATGCACTTAGTTAGTTTATTTAATACCTAGGAGCAGAGAAGAAGATTTTCAAAGAATTCATGTTTTTACCATATGATCAATAGGCCCCCCCCCCCCCAAAACCAGAACCCTTGACCCTGGGGCCATAAAATTCACAATTTTGGTTGAGGCCTCTTTCTCATCATCACTATGCACTTAGTTATTTAATTTAATACCTAGGAGCAGAGAAGAAGATTTTCAAAGAATTCATGTAATTTCACTATATAGTCAATAAAACCCCCCCCCCCCCCCAACACCAGACCCTTGACCCTGGGGCCATAAAATTCACAATTCTGGTAGAGGCACTCTTGCTCATTATAACTATTTACTTTCTTGGTTTATTTAATACCCAGGGGCAGAAAGAAGATTTTCAAAAAATCATGTATTTTTACTATATGATCAATAGAGCGCCACCCTAACACCAGAACCCCTGACCCTGGGGCCATAAAATTCACAATTTTGGTAGAGGACTCTTTCTCATCATAACTATGTACTTAGTTGGTTTATTTAATACCCAGGAGCAGAGAAGAAGATTTTCAAAAAATAATGCATTTTCACTATATACATTTAGCCCCGCCCAGCATAGAACCCCTGACCCCAGGGCCATGAATTTCACAATTTTGGTAAAGGACTCAATGCTGATTACAATCATGCAAATAGTTTGACTGCTTGATGTCCATGAGTAAAGAAGAAGATTTTGAAAGATTGCATTAATTTTAGTGGTTTTGGCCCCACCCCTCACGCCCCGGGGGGCAGGGATTATGAAATTCACAATTTTTGTTCCCCTTCACCCATAGATGCTTTGTGCCAAATTTGGTTGAAATTGGTTCAGTGGTTGCAGAGAAGAAGCTGAAAATGTTCAAATGTTAACACACGACACACGACGGACGACGACGGACGAAAACGGATAGCAATAGGTCACCTGAGTTTACTCAGGTGACCTAATAAAACAAAACTGGAACTTTCCTCAATGGAAATTGTAAAAAATAAACCGAACATCTCAGAGTCTGAAAAAGCAGCTATTTTATCTCTTAAAAATAACAGCGACATTGTTATCAAAAAATCAGATAAAAGCAACACTATTGTCATCATGAACAAGGATCAGTATGCCTTAGAAGCACAACGCCAATTGCAATCTAAACACTATATGCAAGTATCTGAACCCAACATGCTTAAACTGCATGACAGTATTCAAAATAAACTTGCCGAAATGCATACTAATGGGTCACTGGACAAAGACACTTATAAGTTCTTTAATGACAAAAAACCTTCACTCAAATGTGGGCACTTATACCTTTTACCTAAAACCCATAAAATACCAGCAAACATTTACAATGCTCTAATAAACGGTCAGTGCAGCATTAGGAAATTACCACCTGGTAGACCAATTATCTCGCAATGCGATACGCCAACAAGGACAATAGGACAATATTGCGATTACTTTCTGGTACCTAATGTACAAAAACAATCAACTTATATTAAGGACACTACGGACTTCATCACCAAAATCGAAAGCCTTACACTGCCAACCAACGCATTATTAATTACTTATGATGTGACGAGCATGTACACAAACATGGAATTCAACGAACTTCTTTCTTTAGTGAATGAGGCTTACACACAGGCCAACAAAACGCAACTTGATATTCCATATCCTAACCCTGAGGATTTAAACTTTTTACTGAAATGCGTCTTGGTAAACAATTACTTTGAGTTTGATGGAAAATATTACAAACAAATAATAGGAGCAAGTATGGGGGCAGTCCCCAGTTCAGAGATCTGTGACATCAGAATGTTTCAAATCACAAAGCATATAATGGCACAATTTCGTCATGCCAGCAAAATTGTCTTCCACGGCAGATATCGTGATGACGGTTTCATAATATTCAATGGAACGCAATCAGAGATAGAAAAATTCTTCAATATCGGCAATCACTATCACAAGCATTTAATATTTACATTTGAAATTTCTCAATCTGCCGTAAACTTCCTTGATACTACAGTTTACAAGGAACCGAAATTTCAAAATCTTAACAAACTTGATATCAAGTCGTTTATCAAACCAACAAATAACTTTCAATACCTACACAGGCAGAGCGCTCATAGTCCAGCTGTGTTTAAATGATTCATCAAAAGAGAATGTATTAGACATGCAAGAAATACTACTGACCCTACAATATTACATGCAAAACTTAATCAAGACGCACTTATCTAAGCGAGGTTACTCTACTTCAGAAATTGATCCTATTATCAAATAAAAAAAAGATCAACAAAAACCGATCAAAACCCATCATTAAACACAGTACAGAACAGCCATTGCGTAACCCTACATTATTGGTTACTAAATTTAACCCTTGCGTTAAAGGCTTGAAAAAACGAATTCTAAAATATTTAACATCATTCTTAGAAATCCAGAATGCAAAACTTTATTTAATTCTCAAACAATCATTGCTTACAGCAAACATAAGAATATAGGTGACGAGATAATCCGGTCTCACCTAAAACAAACACCATGATTTATGTCCGTGACACCTAATGAGGTTTCTTAATAGCCAAAACACTCTACAACTACTTGCATAATTCAAATCAGATATTAATCTGCTCTATGCAAAAAATATCTACTTAAAGTGTGGTTTGGAGTGTCGGGTCCTAATAAATCTCTTACAAGTTTGGTTGATTGATGTCGCTAATTTTCACACTCTCTCTTACAAGTTTGGTTGATTGATGTCGCTAATTTCCACACCAGAGATAGAAGAATTCTTTAATATCGGCAATCACTGTAACAAACATTTTAATGAAAGGGTGGTCCCAGATTACTAGTATTCCTTTTAAGGTCACCTGAGTAAACTCAGGTGACCTATTGCTGTCTGTTTTGTCCGTTGTCGTGCGTTAACATTTGAACATTTTCAGCTTCTCTGCAACCACTGAACCAATTTCAGCCAAATTTGGCACAAGCATCTATGGGTGAAGGGGAACAAAAATTGTGAATTTCATGATCCCTGCCCCCCCTGGGGCCTGAGGGGTGGGGCCAAAACCACTAAAATTAATGCACTCTTTAAAAATCTTCTTCTTTACTCCTGGACAACATGCAGTCAAACTGTTTGCATGATTGTAATCAGCAATGAGTCCTCTACCTAAATTGTAAAATTCATGGTCCTGG
Organism: Saccostrea cuccullata; assembly: GCF_032062105.1. NCBI lineage: Eukaryota > Metazoa > Mollusca > Bivalvia > Ostreida > Ostreidae > Saccostrea > Saccostrea cuccullata. The sequence goes on along the minus strand of NW_026926085.1, from coordinate 15,473 downwards.
GGTCAGGGGTTCTAGTGCTAAGGCGGGGCTAAATAAGTAGGTAGTGAAAATGCATTATTTCTTTGAAAATCATCTTCTCTGCTCCTGGGTATTAAATAAACCAACTAAGTACATAGTTATGATGAGCAAGAGTGCCTCTACCAAAATTGTGAATTTTATGGCTCTAGGGTCAGGGGTTCTTGTTTTAGGGTGGGGCTCTATTGATTATATAGTGAAAATACATGAATTCTTTGGAAATCTTCTCCTCTGCTCCTGGGTATTAAATAAACTAAGTAAGTACATAGTTATGATGAGCAAGAGTGCCTCTACCAAAATTGTGAATTTTATGGCCCCAGGGTCAGGGGTTCTGGTGTTAGGGTGGGGTTCTATTGATTATATAGTGAAAATACATGAATTCTTTGAAAATCTTCTCCTCTGCTCCTGGGTATTAAATAAACTAACTAAGTACATAGTTATACCCCCGCAAACGAAGTTTAGGGGGGTATATTGGAATCAACATGTCCGTCTGTCTGTCTGTAGACAAGATTTTGGCCGGACCGTTTCTCAGAAACTGATGGATTGATTTGTATGAAAATTTATACACTTATTATTCACCATATGAAGGTGTGCACCTGTAATTTACATCATGATTGGATGATTTTTCTGCATTTTACAGGCGTGTTTTTTTTTTTATTTTGTGATTTTGTTTGGGTCATAACTAGAAAACTATTAGAATTACAATTATCAAACTTGAACAATTTATGCATCTTGGGTAGACGGTGTGTCACGACCTATTTCAAGGTCACTGTGACTTTTAATTTAAGTGTTTTTTAAAAAAAAAAAAAGTAAGTCTTTAAAATTTTATATTTCATAATCCTTATTAAAAATTAATTAAATTAAGTAAAAACTTATTTTTTATCATATACTTTACGGAAAATTTATAACAAATGTTAACAATTTGAAGGAATTCAGTTTGCCCCATCGGCAAAATTTATCAAGCACTGGTAAGGAGAATTTTTGATAACAGAAATGTGCATGTCAAATTAGAAAATTAATGGGTTCATTGTGGGAGTAAACGGGAAAGAGCTCTTTAGATCTAATCTTAATTTATCTCTTGGGATTTGGGCAAAAAGAAATGGCCTTATAGTTGCTTGTGTTAATTAAGAGTTCTTGATGGCTGTGAAGGATATGGAAATAACAACAGCATTCAATCTCAACTCCTTTAAACAAATATACAAAATAAGAGCAGAGCAAACACGGACCTCCGAAACATAGAGGGGGGATCAGGGCCATGGAGGAGTGAGATCCCTTGCCGACCGGTCACCCCCCCGTGTGCTCGTTGTCATAATCAGGAAATAACGGAAAAAATCCGTGGTCAATTCAGTGTATAAATAATGGACTAACAATTGGTATGAAAAACGTCAGTCAGCATTTTATTCAATGATAAATTGTATTTGCTGACAAGGTCATTGTATCGACCATAGAATTTACGAAATGATGATTTAAACAAGACTGTTGATATTTTTGTTTATCAACTTGTAGTTCAGAAAAAGATCTTCAATTGGTGTAATGTAATTAAAACAAATTGATATTTTAGTGTATGATTTAAACTGAATTAGTATTGTATAATATAATTAAAATTAATTATACATGTGTTCATTAAAAAAAAAAATTACATTTCAATTTTCATATATTTGCAACAAATTGCAGTCATGTCTCACTTAGAATTTTATAGTCTAAAGAATAATTAATTTTTTAGCTCACCTCAACGAATTTGGGGGGAGCTTATGTATACCCTCGGCGTCGGGCCCCAGGTTAAGGTTAAGTTTTTTGGAGCAGTTTTCTTTTTAATTATTTGTGCCCTATACTATTAGACATGCATGGAAAATAATTTTAGTGGGTTTTATTGTACCAGACAAAGTTTCAGATGCTGCAATTTCAGCAAAGGAAATTCCAGGTTAATGTTTTTTGGAGCAGGTTAACATTTTTGGTGTGGGTTTCATTTCCAAGTAACTATAAGCCCTATGTTGACCAAACTTGCATGGATGATACATCTAAGGATGCATACTACCGGGCTTGATTAGGATGCTGAATCTGACCTACATTTTCCGGTTGAGTGAACAGGTTAAAGTTTTTGGTGTTTTCCTTTCCAAGTAACTATAAGCCCTAGTTGACTAAACTTGTGTAGTGTATTTGGGGGGTGTTTTTTAATTGTAATTGGGTTGGGGCTGGGAGCCCAGTTTTCTTTTTTTCCCGGTTTCCGCCAAGCCAGGTGTAGGCCATGATTTGAACTCCCTGACTTTGTTATATTTTCTAATCAATTGTTTATTATCAATATAGTTTTTTTTATCCAAAGTGATTTTATTGTTTAATAGTAGGAAATCACTTTTTGGCTCCCATAGGATTTTGAAGGTCTTACGAGACCGAAGCGGCGCTCAGGGGACGCCGCGCGGTTAGGCCACGTGGAGTTAATTATGATCTAATTTTACGACGGCGGATAAGAATCAGGTGTAAGTAAAGAAAATTGCAAAATATGTATTTATGTGAATTGGATTTTTGTTGCAACTGATTTGTGATGTTTCGTGTACAAAATATGCTGTAACTAGTTCAATCAAAACATTAGTCTCTTGTCTGTCAATTTCAATTGGTGTTATAAGTGAGAAGAAAAAGTTATTTGGTCAGGTTAAGACCCCAGCGCATGAGTGGCATAGGTGTCCTGGGGGGCAAGGTGCTGGCCTTTTTCGGGGCCCGGGGGAAATGCAAAAGCACGGGTTGGCTCTCAACCGGGTTGGGCAGACCAAATATCTGGGTTAACTCCGTTTTGACAACCAGTATTTGGCACTTCAGGCAGTAGAGGGGGTGAGAATAATACTGTGGTTGGGGAGGTAGACATGTCCCTTACCCTGGAGACTAATGAGAGGCAGAGTATGAATACAGCCACATCATTGGGACAGCTGGGGGTGGGCCACATCAGAGCTGGGGGTTACCCGAGCAATGATCAGGTTCTGGCTTGGTTAAAGGGAGTTCAGACCCAATTAGCCCAACTGACCCAGATCCTGGTAGGGAAGTGGGGGTCCACCCCTGGAATCTCATGCAGGGGAGAAAAACAGGAACACTGCAGTGAGTAGGCACAATGTAACCTCATTGAGTAGCCCCACAGGGGAACCCCGGGTCGGGTGGTTTGACCTGCAACTAGTGTACCCAGCAGCACCCAGGTTACATGACAAACTAGTGTAGTATTCTCACATGGGGGCCAATGGGCAAGGAAAAAAGGGGCAGTGTAGACCTTGTTTTTGGGGGGTATGGCGGTAACCCATTGATGGTATCTCCAGACCAAAGGTTGGTCAGGGGAATGGGGTTAGTCATCCTGCAAGCATTAGGGCCCCGTCACACAACAGTATGGGGGCAGGCCCTGGGTGGGGCCTTTTTTTGTATTGCGGTCCATATATCTGGTAAGTCAGATTACACCATGCCTCAGGCAGCAGATGCATATAGGGAATCCCCGGGACTTGAGTCACTCATGTTCTGCATTGGGTCAGATGATGTTAGCGGTCAGGAAACGTGAAGGCTGTGCCAGTGGTCAGTTTGGGGAGTTCAGTTGTGGAGTTGGGTCAAAGGAGAGTAATGTACCAGTTGCGCCTCTCCGTTGTGGCAAAATACTTCTTTAGGAACCCCCGTTACACTCTCAGGATCATCTATTGGTGATTTTTCAAGGTTTTGGGGTAATATCCCAGCTGAGGCCAAGAGTCTCAAGTACACTGGTGACCTTGAGTGGGGTCTGTTCTATGCGAAATTTAGAACGTTAGCTCGATATTATAGGTGGGATGATGATGATAGTCTATTGGGTTCAGTGTCTCCGTCGAAGGACCAGGACTAAGGTATTTCTACCTGCTCTCCTCACGGGGGGAGCATATGACTTTTCAGGAGATAGCATTAGATTTGAGCAACGGTTCGGAAAGGGTGCATTGCAGGCTGCATCGCAAGTGGAGTTTAACTCCATGACTCAAAGGACTGACGAGAGTCTAGAGCAGTGGGGTGACCGGGTCATGGAAACCGCGCAACGTGCTCTAGGAGCGAGGGTCCCGGGGCAATCTCCCGGAGCAAGCAGTCCTGCGGTTTGCGATGGGCTGCACGGATGTGCGCGCAGGCAGACGGCTGATCGACAACCCCCGTGTTAATTTAGATGAGGCTGTTCGGCGAGTAAAGTTGTATCAGCTAAGCCGCGAGGCCTTTATCCTCAGTCTAGTAGAAGAGTTCGCTCTGTCTCGTTAGACAGCCAGGCGTCAGGTGCGGACTTGTCAAGAACTCCAGCACCATCTCCATCTAAGGGGTCGTTTGAAACCTATAGACATCAGAAGGCGGGGAAAAAGTTCACGACAAGTCGAAACAAAGAAATAAGCAAAAGACCTCTCGCGGCAAAGATGGAATTCCTCCCCAAGCCACGCAAGCGACGGCGACGATGGGGGCTCTTTTTCGTTTGTCATCAGCCTGGGCATTTCCGTCGTGAGGCCCAATAGAGTTAGTCCTAGGTCCTTCAAAGGAAGGTAAAAGTAAACGGACTGAGGATAAGCAGGTGTGCACACCAGAATCCCCACCAGCGGGGGTTCCGTTATATGTATAAGTCTTTTTTTGGGAGTTAATTCGGGCCCAAAAACTCTATGTGGTTTAGACGAGCTATAAAATGTAGAGTTTTATATGAGGTTAGTCCATCTGATATGAAGTTTTAAATAAAACCGATTATAGGCGGATGACTTAAAGGCGAGTATATACGGACCAGTCTGCATCGTCAAGTCTTGGCTATGGAAAAAGTGCATGGCATGTGCCTGTAACTGTAATGGCCACAAGGTTAGCGCTTTTGGGATACCGCTGCCGAGATAACTACTATATCGCAGACATTCTATGACGAATTTCCCCCCAGAGTTTAAACAAGGACGTGGTGGCCCTGGCGGGGGGCGGGGTGACCATGGCGGTATGCGCACTGGGTTCTTTACCCATTGAAATAGGGAGCATGCAGCTCGAACACCCGGTATATGTTGCACCTTTGCAAGTTGACATGCTCTTGGGCATTGACTTTATGCAGGAGGCTGGGTTGAACTGCCTGTGGTGCTGGTGAGTTTAGAGTTGAGGGTTGCGGACCTCACAGGCTATGCAAAAGAAGATGTCCATATCCCTTGCTCTCTGAGCGGGGGCAAACACACGTTTGATTTACAGTGTACTAGCTCAGAGGGCTGATGGTGTCCTGTATTGTAGCCCAAGGAGGATCTGGCAGGTGTGTTCCCAATACTGCCTGTTGCAGCTATTCTGTAGGATCCGGACTTTTTTTATTTGAACTGTTTAATGTTAAAGAGATCTATCTTGGATTATATTTAATAATCAATTGTATTGTAAATCACAGGAAGATAATTATAATTTATTATGTGGTTTATTTATAAATGGCCTCCACTTGGTGGAAATTTGGGGCATTCCTCCAAAAAATGGGGGGGGGGGGTAGGTTTTTGGGGGGGGTTTTTTGAATTGTAATTGGGTTCGGGCTGGGACCCAGCTCTCTCTCTCTCTCTTCCCCCCGTTTCCGCCAAGCCAGGGTAGGCCATGATTTGAGAGCTCCCTGATTTTGGTATATTTTCTAATCAATTGTTTATAATCAATATAATTTTTTTAAAATGATTTGATTGTTTAATAATAGTAGGGAAAACACTTTATTTGCAAGGAATTACATTAAGGATGCATATCTGGGCTTGCTTCGGATGCTGAATCTGACCTACATTTTCCGGTTGAGTAAACAGGTTAAAGTTTTTTGTGAGGGTTTCATTTCCAAGTAACTATAAGCCCTATGTTGACCAAACTTGCATGGATGATACATCTAAGGATGCATACTCTGGGTGTTTCGGATGCTGAATCTCCCTACATTTTCCGGTTAGTAAACAGGTTAAAATTTTCGTGCAGGTTTCATTTCCAAATAACTATAAGCCCTATGTTGACCAAACTTGCATGGATGATAATCAAGGATGCATACTACCGGGCTTGCTTGGGTCTGAATTACCACATTTTCCAGTTAGTGAACGGGTTAAAGTTTTTGGTGCAGGTTTCATTTCCAAGTAACTATAAGCCCTATGTTGACCAAACTTGCATGGATGATACATCTAAGGATGCACACTACCGGGCTTGCTTCGGATGCTGAATCTGACCTACATTTTCCGGTTGAGTGATTATTTAAAAAGTTTTTGGTGCAGGTTTCATTTCCGAGGAAATTTGAGTTCTTTAATGACCAATCTTGCATAGATGATACATCTCAGGATGCATACTTCCAGTTCCAGGCTTTTTCAGATGCTGAATCTGACTTACTTTTTTGTGGATGAGTAAAATGTTAGTTTTGATGCATGTTTCATTTCCAATAAATTATGAGCCCTTTAATGAGCAAACTTGCATGGATGATACATCTAAGGATGCACACTAATGGACTTGCTTCGGATGCTGAATTGCCAAATACATTTTTCAGATAATAGACAAGGTAAAAGTTATGGTTGGGTTTTACCAAAAACTATAAGGCTTATATAACATTGTATAAACCAAACTTGCACAAATGCTGCATCAAGAGATGAAAACTCTCAAATTTGATAGATGCTGGATTTTCATTACATTTTCATGAAGAAGAAGTAGTTTAACTTTTTTTATGTATGTCTATTTCAAAGTATCAATCAAAATTGCTTTTAAAAATATTTTCATTTGTGGAATGTATACTTTTTGTTGGTTAAGTGTGTGACTTTGCCTTCCTTAAAGACAACATTTGTTGAGGTGAGCTCTGTAACCCGTAACCTAATTTTTATTAGACTGTAGCATTTCCATTATTTCATAAAATATGCAATAAACAATTTAAAGCTGCAAATGGATATTTGTTAAGCTCTAACACAGCCAGATTAGAATTATATGATGTATTATTTGTTTAATTAATCCCTACACTGTAAGTTTTAGAGATGTATGTACAATATTTTAAACATGATAAAAAATGGTAAGGAATGGAAATTAGATCATTGAAATCTGTGTCAATCTGTTAATCAAGATTAATTAATTTTCTTGCCCCCTAACCAATTTATGATTATCGAACAATATTTGATGGGCGTATCATGCTGTGGCAAGGCACTTTTTTAGACAATAGTGAATACCTCTTACTACATCCATCAAATATTTCTGAATTGGCACCTACTCTGAAAAACCCAGCGGGGGTATTTGTCCGTATTGGACAGTTCTAGTTATGATGAGCAAGATTGCCTCTACCAAAATTGTAAATTTTATGGCTCCAGGGTCAGGGGTTCTGGTGTTAGGGTGGGGCTCTATTGATTATATAGTAAAAATACTAATTCTTTGAAAATCTCCTCCTCGCTCCTGGGCATTAAATAAACTAACTAACTAAGACATAGTTATGATGAGCAAGAGTGCCTCTACCAAAATTGTACATTTTATGGCTCCGGGTGGGGGTTCTGGTGTTAGGGTGGGCTCTATTGATTAATAGTGAAAATACATTTATTTAATTCTTTGAAAATCTTCTCCTCTGCTCCTGGGCATTAAATAAACTAACTAAGTACATAGTTATGATGAGCAAAGGCCTCTACCAAAATTGTGAATTTTATGGCTCCAGGGTCGGGGGTTTGGTGTTAGGGTGGGGCTCTATTGATTATATAGTGAAAATACATGAATTCTTTGAAAATCTTCTCCTCTGCTCCTGGGTATTAAATAAACTAACTAAGTACAAATAGAGCAAGAGTGCCTCTACCAAAATTGTGAATTTTATGGCCCCAGGGTCGGGGGTTCTTGTTTTAGGGTGGGGCTCTAATGATTATATTATAGTGAAATGCATGAATTCTTTGAACATCCTGGTTAATATGCTAATGATCTAATTACATATTTAAGGCCAGGATTTTTTTTATTTTTAAAACCCTCCGCTCAAGGTTTTGAATTTTCAGAATAAAATAAAACATTTTTTTTCTTTCCGATGTCAAATTTAGTCGGGATCGAGATTTCACATTTACGAACTTGCACTTCCGGTTTTTAAAAAGAAACGGCGGGTAAATAAAGCGAATCTGAAAAAATAGTTTTAGTGTAAAAATTTATTATACAGTGCCATTCAAAAAGTTTCACCTGTTCAAACGACAAAAAAAATGCTGACGACTTTGTTGCAAATGACATGCTGGTGGATAATTATGTATTGTTTCAAAAGTGTCTCTCTGTAAATTTTTTCCTCTCCCCGGTTTTAAAGGTGGTAGCTGTTGCATATTGCCAGCGGGCAGCAACATTGTTTAGGTCTCTGTTATAGAAAAGGGTTGTTTATGCATCAGATGTAATAATAAAAATATGGGGGAAGTTCAGTCCACTTGAGGAAGAAATTGCTAAGGCAAGAATATACAAATATATACAGGCATGTAGTATCATTTGTATCAGCCAGAAAAAATTGTTTTACACTTGATTGAAAAAAATGTTCACCCTTCACCCGCAATACCCCCTGTCTGTTTTATGATAGGATTAAAATTTTACAACAATGTCTACACATTCAGTGTCATTCACCTAACACATATTAAAAAAATGAAGATATATTGAAAGACTTTTAAAGAATTGATGACCAACATCACAAAATTTATATAACTGGCCCAAACTGGCAGATGATGAAATACGCAACTAAATGTTTTACTTTCCTATTTGTAAACATTATGTGTCCAGTGGTACGGAGCCTATTATAATAGCATATTTCGGGACTTTTTTATTCTCATGTTCATAACTTAACCTAAACAAAAAAAAAATGCTGGCCTTGTAATGAAGAAAGGGGCCTCTTTCAAAATAGAAAATTTCAGGGCCCCTGGATAAGGGGTACCTGGGGGGTAATTTGACTAAAAATAAATTAATGCTTTGAAATCTGCCCTTTGATAAGCAATGGTGCCTTTTCAAAATTTGTGAATTTCATGGCTTTTGGATTAAAACACGAACCAAATACAATCGCTGGAAAGTTGTTACATGATACTCAGGTGACCTATAAGGCCCGTGGGCCTCTTTTTCAATATTTACAATTTTTTTGTCCTGAATGACCAATGACAAATGTCCTGAATGACCAATGAAAAATTTAAAAATTTTTTTAAACTGGACACTGTTAATCTACATTGTGTAAACCTGGATAAGTTTGAAGAAAAATTTGGTCGAGAATTTCCCGCACACAAAATCTTAGGGGTGGGGGTTAAGGGACTAGCGCCATTTAATTAGATCTGATTGTGGGGAAGGGGTGCACGGAAACGTATTTACTTCTCGAGGACAGCTTCTGTCCAATTAAATTCAGCTTTCCCTTTCACAGAATCCAAAGATTAGATCAACTCTACAATGTCAACTTAAGCTCATATTAACTTCGTTAGGCGAATATGCAATCTGTTGCATGAAAGAAGGACAAAGTGTCTGCCATAGTAATTTCGCCGAAGGCTTGTAGTACGGCCTTTCATATCTTTAAATATTTGGGACGGATGCCGGCCGTGCGCATTATGTATAAAGATGATTAAAATGACTTTATTGATCTTTAGGACACAAATTTCAACAGATTTATAAGACAGGTGAGAACGTTTCAGGCACGGTGCGATTTCCCAGTTGTTAACCTTAAAGTTGTCGAAGGTTCTTCCCAAGCTGGATTAATCTGTCAAGTTAGATGCCGGCACCGGATCTTCATGTACGCGATTGGAACAGAATTGCGAGCCTGTAGCTAGGAGAGAGCTTGATTTTCAAACCGACCATGAGCCAAATTTTTTGGATTATTATGAATACAAATCTCCCCTTGATCATTCACTTGAATGCATTGAAGAGGAGATTTCAGAACTGGAGACTCAAACCCAATCAGCGAGGGACCGGCTCACCGAACTTACTGACAAATATTGTTCCGTTGTTCAGGGCAGGGGAAAGCAATGCTCAAATTGCCATCTTAGGCTGGATCATAATAGTCGGCAATGCAGGATAGACAAGTGCTTGACCCCGGAACAGTGCGGGGACCTAAGTAAACATCCTGATGAAAAAATGCTCGTGGATTCCGCAAGTGATTGCCTTAAAAAAGTTGAACGTGAGTTACTAAATAAACGAACAGAGTATGAAACAAGACTGAAAACGAAAAATAGTTCAGCTATGTCATTTGCGCAAAAAGTAAGGACCCATCTGATCAACAGCAATAAAAGAAGTATCTCATAAAAACGACAGAAGGCTATGTCCCGAAATCGGCAACTGTAAATATTGATCTCGCCAAACTTGAAAAACATTTTAAAGGAAAAGTACCGGACGACCGACAGGGTATCCGAACTGTTTAAAGGGATAATCAACAAGTTCGACAATTCAAAGCGCCCACCTTGCACCCCAATGCAGGGAAACCCGGCGAAACGTCTACTTGAAGAAAATACAATTTTTCCTGTGAAGTTTCCCAACATTAACACTGGTAAGAACATAATTTATGTTTTATTTCTTTTTAAATAGAATTTTTAAAAAAATACAGTCATTAAATTCCATTTTACATGAATATTAGGTCTAAAACTCGATCATTTTATAATAACCGAAAATCAAAGTCCCTTGTTATAATATATTTACGTTTTTTTTTTTTAATATTTGAAACATATTTTGACATTTTAATTTTTTTGTAGGATCTCAACATGTTCACAGCGCAACTGCATGTGCCCCCACGCGAGGAACTCCGAATTTCTGTTCACTGCCGCCGAAAAACGTAAAGAATGATGCATGTTAATATTGATAATTCTTCAAAAGTACAAGTTTTGTAAAGTATATGGATAGTATTGACGCTCGTTTTTTTGTTACTACATGTATGAAATAATACAATTTCAAACTAGTTTGTGGTGTTATTTTTCTACCTAAACAATGCTATGAATACTGATGAGTTTATCCGGCAACCAATGAGTCAACGTCATCATTTGACAGCCGGTAAACAAGTTGCGTGAGAAAGTCACGCCCTCTGAAAATCCAAAGAAGGGTTGAAAACTCCTAAATACGCTACTGACACAATACAAATTAAATATTTTCCCGTGCATTTTGTCGTCGCTGTAGCAAATTTATGTATGACGTAACGTTTACGCCCTCACAATGGCAACGACGTTAAAAACTACTCACTTTAACTTCATTGCATGAAAACAAATTTCGGAAGAGGAGGGATGTCTGCATTTGTGCATCGAGACAGAATTCAAAATTGCTACAAGGAAACAATTAATGATCCATTCGTTGAATTAACAAATGAAATGTTGCATAATACTGCAGTGTCGAACAGCGGTATGATGTTTATAGTGATAGAAGTCTGAGTTTCTTGTTGTTGCGCTGTGCCGCTTGCACGTACATATATTTCAACTTGACGCTTCCAGGTCTTAAAAATCTCCGAGACATTCCTTGAATGTAAATTAAGTTTAGTTGGAAGTCGAAGGTTTGTGTTCAGATAAACCTAAATTTCCCGACCCATCGAGAAATTCGGGACTCTGTGGAACGGTTTTGCCGAGTTTTATCCGTGTACCGTCTACACTTACTTGAAGAGTGGCTTGAACCTGATTATCACAATTATAAATGTTTAGCCGCTGCTGCCACCATGTTGACAATAGGTCCTGTTTTACCTCATCTATGTTCACGCTATCTTCTTCTGTTCTTAATACAGAAAATTACACAATTCAAATATTATTTAAAATACTTCAATAGCTTTGGAAACAGTTAAGTGTAGTTAAATTAATGAGGTGTGTATTTTGTCCGCTCAAGGTTTTGAATTTTCAGAAAAAAATAAAACATTTACTTTAAATAGTGTATAGTCTACATAGCCATCAGAGCAGAATGATTGTAAGTACCCTGGAAAATGTACCACTGTTTATATTAAATGCTCTTTTTAATAAGAATAACTGATATTACATTTATAGGAAAAATATTAATTCACACTGAACTTTTTCTTGGTTCACATATGGGACGAAACTGAAAAAAGAGAACTGATTTTCCTAAGAACAAATATGGATGAAGCCTTCCATAAAAACTAATATCATGACACATTGACAGAAACGTTATGAAAACTAAGCTTCAAATCTTAAATATATTTACCCTCGACCGTCTGCGAGTTAAAGACACCCAAAAATGTGCCAATGAATGACCGTTTCCCCTTGAATTTGCGAATAATGCTTGTCATCTCTTCTCAGTCTGGGTCTTTCATCAGTGTCATCTAAGAAAAAACCTCTTCCAATTAGTTCATGCACCTGTTAATGTATCCTCAGTACCCCTTGCTTGTCGTAAAAGGCGACTAAATGGGGCGGTCCTTCGGAAGAGACCGTATAAACCGGGGCCCCGTGTCACAGCAGGTGTGGCACGATAAAGATCCCTCCCTGGTCAAAGGCCCTGAGTGCCGAGCATAGGCCTAAATTTGCAGCCCTTCACCGGCAATGGTGACGTCTCCATATCAGTGAAATATTCTGGAGAGGGACGTTAAACAGTATACAATTAATCAATATATCAGAGTCAATACTTATATATATATATTATTGCATTAAAGTAAAAGATTATGAATCGAGATTGAATCGATAGTTATCTTCTATATTCTCAATATACAGTAAATTTAAAAAAAAATATTTAGAAAGAGGAGGGATGCCATGTTAAAGGTTAAATAAAAATTCTGGTAAATTTGAGAACCCGAGGTACGAGTGACTTTCACATTTCTGATATTCTAATGCCAGTTTTAACCCCCAAATGGATAGAAACATAACTAACTGGAAAACTATCAGTGGTGCGACACTTTAGAATTGGCCTCTGGTGCACCAAGTGCGGCTACACATCAAGGCGGTACAATCTGTATGAGGAGGTAGAGTCCAAATCCCTGTGTAGAAAAGTTGCAACTTTTAATTACGGGCATCAGGTGGGCCCAAATAAACCCCCATAAGCAATGACGGGATGATAAAAATTCTTCTTTCTACTAACACTCCACCTCCTCGTAGGTCCCTACAAAAACATCAAATAAAATTATGCCCATAATAGAGACCCTAAATGAAGCTGACATGAGTAACCGGTGTCGCCAGCTGGTGGATGTCAACACTCTAAGGGGAATTGACACCCCACATGCCATCCCCGTACAATGCGACGGCATGTAAAATTACCCCCTGTACAAGGGGGTTGGTGAACTCCTTCCAGCCGGCGACACAGACTCTGTACTTATTTGCTGAAAATGTCACATCAAAACACCAAATTGTTAAAATGGTTATACAAGATAAAATCTGTTCAAAACATGTTCACTTACTGGAGGAGGGCACTGCTAACCACCGATGTAGTCCTGGGGTGTGTGGGGTAAACCTAACCATGCAGCATACCATACGGGACGAGTTTACATCGGCTCGGGAGGAGGAATGACGGAACTCCTCTGCAAAGATAGCCTCGAGGTAAGGGAGGTAACCCGGACAGCTCGGCTGGTCAGCTGCCGATTCCCTCTACAAGGACGGTCTGCTACAAGGTAAACCAGTACATTATATTGACACTCGTCACTTGACTGATAATATCAGAAAGTCAATTAAAAAAGATCAAAAACCCTTAGAGGTCATGCAAAAAAAGAACCAAGGCAGAGAAAAACAAATTTTTGCACAACTTTGCCCTTGATGCTGTTGACAGATGCACGGCAGAGATATACCAAGCCCAAGCAGCATGTGCCGGAGATGCAGATAAAATGAAAAACAAAATATCTTATGCCAGACATGCAATAGTGAGGTGTTACAGGGAGGGTCATGCTTTATGCAGAAAGCACTCTCTAGTGTGCAAAGGCAGAGTTAGTAACAACTGGGTTAGGAAGAGTTCTTATTTAGGTCATGATTTCACAATACCGTCTTCTGTTGAGAACGGGCAAGGGTCCATGCCAAATTTGAAATCTTGACAGGCAACAAACCCCTGTGCTACATACAAAGTGCATAAAAAATGGGTTCAGTAGAACACATATGGGCTGCTCCACTAGCTATGTACAATTTGGGTATTAGACCTCCCTTGCATGGCTTGATAAACCAGCAGAAGTATGTTTAGATTCTGATATTAGTTGTATTCTTTATACAGATTGGAATTGAACAATACACGAAATGTAGCTTTTAGCCAAATCACTTTGTCCTCGGATGTTAAAATTGGGGGAGGGACCATAGCCATCAGCAAACCCCGGCCTAATGTAGTCCCTCCCATTCTGGCCGTGGTTGCATGAGACAGAATATTTCGTAGGTCTTTTAAAGTATTGACCAATGCGAGTAAAGCATATCGGAATTTGACCTTTCCTGCGCCTTTACAAACCCAATGGCATTTAGGAAATACTGCTTATGTAATTTGTTGATTTCAATTGCCATGGAAACAAAACTTGTCATTGACTAATATGAAGTCACAATAGAAAGGCGTAAATATTCAAGATTACGACACTTTTTATGAACAAGCAGCCACGGGTAGGTGAGAGCAAAATGCGGACTCCGGACCGTGGCTTGAGACGATGGACCATAGCAGGAAAACAAAAACGCAATGACGATATTCGATGGGCCTCATCTTCACCCAAAGAGAAAGCCAAAAGTAAGTGATTTGTTTCTATTTCGACCGAAAACAAATTCAGATAACATTGAAACGGATGATTCTGCTCCATGTGGCCGGGAAATGAAAAGGAAACCTAAAGGCGTGTGTCCCTTTACAGTCGATACCTTAGGATATTCCTTTTCTTTTGGTGTTAAACCCTAGAAAACCATAATGATGAAATGAACAAAAAAAACCATAATATCAATTCGGGTGCCCCCCAGATTTATAAAATCCAATCGGGAAAATATGTGGACAAAAAAAGTGGATTCCGATTGAAGGTTTGTAAGCATCAATAATTTCGGTAATTTGATTTTATTCCATACTTAACAATAGATGACAGTGTCTACTATTTAGCTTGTGATTTATTCCCCCAAGGAATGCTTTTAAGCAGTTAATTACTGAGCCATATCATAATTTGGGAAAGGGTGCTATGGGAGATTTAAAATCATTCTAATGTCACTATCACAAATCGTCTGCAAAAAATCATTTTTTTCAAAGATTAAGCATTTTTACAGGAGCTAAGGGGGCCCAACCCCTTGTATTAATGAGAACAAGTTTATCTTTTAAAAAGAAGGTGAGCTAGTGCCGTAGCATTTTTTAAAACACAGAAAGGAAGATCCATGATCAAATGATTTATTTTGCTGAATTCTTTAATTTTTATCAAGACTGGAGAGTGATGAAGTTATTATTGTTCTGTGAGGCCATTTTATAACCAAAGGTTAAGAAAAAGGGGGGTTGACCTATTAGTTTTGGCGCAACGGAACATGTATGACCTTTACTGGAGAGGGTGGGGGGGTCACATAAATGAAAAAGATGCCGATTGAGACATTGCATGTATGAGCTGATTTAAAAAGAGGATTTCAGTTGTCAACTTTGTTCATAACTATTGAGTAGGAGGAGCTACGGCTTTCATATTTCACATGTGTATTTTTCCCCTT